>NC_092042.1:40198446-40222241 GCF_003086295.3 Arachis hypogaea | reverse complement strand
GGGACAAGGCATCCAAGTGGCTTGAATCCTTTCCAAAGGAGAGCTTGACCAATTGGGAAGAGGTAATGAACAAGTTTTTGGTAAGGTTTTACCCCCACAACGATCAATAGACTGAGAACTGAAGTGCAGATGTTCAGACAGCAAGATGGGGAGACACTTTATGAAGCTTGGGAAAGGTTCAAGGATCTAACAAGGAGATGCCCACCAGAGATGTTTAATGAGTGTGTTCAACTTCACATCTTCTATGAAGGTCTTTCCTATGAGTCAAAGAAGGTTGTGGATCATTCATCAATAGGCTCTTTAAACAAGAAGAAAACCATTGAAGAAGCCATAGATGTTGTTCCGAGGGTTACCTGAAACGTGTAGCTCGGTCGTCTGGAGAGGCCCGAGGTGGGGGTTCAGGGACCCGAGCTTGATATGCGAAGTGGTTGGTGGTTGTACCTGCAATGACACTCCGATGCTTAAGTTAGCATGGGTCCAAGCAGATATGTGTAGAATGTGGGATGATTGCCATACCTGGGTGCTCCAGTGTATTTATAGTAGTTGGCCGTGATCTTCCCTGGATAAGATATTCTTATCTTATCTTATCTTGGGAGTTTTATCTCTATCTTTGTGGAACCGCCTTTTCTAGGCCTTTTCGGCCTTTAGGTTTTGGGCTGCGTTCCTTTTGATGGGCCTTCCTTGCTTTATTTGTCCGAGGTCCGACCTGTAGGTGTGAGCCTTAGGGCGAGGTCGGACCTTTATGAATGTGCCGAGTTGGAGGAGCTCGGTCAGGGTATGAACAGTGCCCCTGCCCGAGTTCGTCCTTTTTGGGAGGTCGAGCTCGGGCATAGTAGTTTTTCAAAATTCAAAAATGGTCGTTCCTGCATTTATTGCATTTTACCGTTTTTCCTCGATTTCCGTTCGGGCTCTGTGAAGGCTTTATTTATTTGCCCCTTTCCTCCTTTTTCTGCGTTTTCGTTTTATCTTTTCCGAGCACTGCTTCTTCTTTCTCTTTGCTCTGCTTCCCCGAATCTCTCCGTGTGTCTTTCTGGGGTTCCTTCTGCGCCGTCGTTTCGTTCTCCTTGCTTCGGAGCTTGTCGTCTTCGTTTCTTTCTTCCAGGTTCGTTCCATGTTTTTCTTTTTTTTGTGCGCATATGCTTCTGTTCTTTGTGTGGCTCTTGTTTGTTTTCTTTTTCTTTATGCCTGGGTTGCCCCGAAAAGAGGCGCCGCCATTGCTTGTTGTTTGTATATGGGGGGGGCTCTTTTTTGTTCTCCGGTATTTTTGTTCCGGGTTGCCGCGTTTTCTTCGTGGGGTTTTTGTTTCTTGCTTTGCTGAATGGGTTTTTGCTGTCTTCTTTATGTGATTTTTGCTTGCTGCTGTATTCTTCTTTGTAGGTAAAAATTTTATGTCTCGAAAGGTTCTTCAAGCGATGTCGACTAAGATTCCATGTGGTCTTGGTTGGGTAGACCCTCATCCTCTAAGAGTCCCTTCTGTGGTAGATTCTGAGTATTTAGCTAGGTTCCGTAGGCACTGTAGCATATGTGGGAATAGGGAGTCTGAGAGGGATTACGAACTAGTGGCCCGGAATCCTGAGGAGAGAGTGTGCTTCCCGCCTTTAGATAGTTCCGAGAAGCTCTTCTTTTATGCTTACGATTGTTTTTTCTCTAAGCTGAGTGTCCGACTTCCCTTTACCGATCTGGAGTCCGAGGTGTTATGGTCTTGTAACCTTGCCCTACGCAGCTCCATCCAAATTCTTGGGCGTTTTTAAAGCTGTTTCAACTTTTGTGTCAGTTTTTGGGCGTCTCTCCCTCTTTCTCTTTTTTCCTATTTGTTTGTGTTGACGAAGCCGGGGTCGGGTGGAGGGAAGGTATCTTGGGTCTCTTTTAGAGCTAACCAGGGGAGGAAGTTTTGTACCTTGTATGATGAGTCCTTTCATGATTTTAAGAACTTTTATTTCAAGGTCCGGGCTGCTGGAGACGTCCGACCTTTCTTTCTAGATGAGAGTGGGGAGCCTTCTTTCCTCTTTATTGGCAGGAGAATGTAGTGTCTGTTAAGTATACCTTTGAGAGTCTAGATGAGGTGGAGCAGGCTTTTGTGGGTGTGGTGAGCAGTTTATGGGGTCGGGCACCTCACTTGGACACGAAGAAAATGTTGGGAGATCCAAGCCTTCTCCGTTCCGAGTTAGGTAGTTCCCGACCTCTCAGAGATTCATCTTTTTTAGTATTTTGGTTTTCCTTGTTTTGGTGGAATTTCTGTTGTGGTAATCCTTTTTCTTTTATTTCTGCAGAGATGTCTTCTCAGGCGGATTCCATGAAGTTCCTTCGTCGGACGAAGAAGTCTGTGGCTGCTCGAAATATCGAGGCTGGGGAGGCTTCTGCCCGATCTTCTCCGAAGAAGACTACTGTGGGTGCCACTACTCGGTCGAAGACTATTCCGACTCCCCAGTTCCGAGCTATAAATCAAGATCCCCCGACCTCTGGGCCTGCTACCTCTTCTCCGCCTTCGTCCTCGGGTCCTCCTCCCAAGAAACAGAAGACCTCTCAAGAGCTTGCGGGTTTTAATGACAAGGATTTTGATGCTCTTGGTTGGATTGAACAGCATATTCTCCCTCAGACCTTTATTTCTACTGATGATGTGTCTATGGAGCATCATTTTCAGTATATGGCGCGGAGTTGTGTCCGGATGGCTAGTCTTCATGCCGCTATTGCCCGGGAGTTCAAGAAATCCCCCATTGGTGCGACCAGCTCCCGACTTGAGAAGGCTCAGTCTGAGTTTGAGAAGATTAGTGAGCTGAAAGCTGCTAGGATTACTGAGCTGGAGGCATCTTTGGAAAAGGAGAAAGCTAAAGCTACCGCGGCTGTGGCGGCAGCGAAAGCATCTGAGGAGATGGCGAAGGCGGCGACGGAGAATTATACTCGGATATATGCCGAGCTTGTGGAGACAAAGGAGAAGTTGCAATCCGCTCAGGATGATTTTTACGAGCTAGAAGGTCATGTGGCTAAGGGTATGGATGCTATGTTTGAAAATTTGAAGGCTCAGGTCCGGGTTCTTGCTCCTGACCTGGATCTGAGTTTATTTAGTACGGATAACGTTGTTGTCGAGGGAAAGATTGTTCCTGCTCCCAACGAGGATGAGGTTCCGATGTCCGACCCCAAAGTTCCGGTGGCGAACCCGACCTCACCTTTGGATGGATCTGGTGTGGAGATTTTAAACCGGGATGACGGTGCCGTCAATGCGGTCCCGATTTCCATGTTTCCTCCGCAGCCTTCTGTTGATGTGGAGTCCGGAAAGGACCTTGATCCTCTGTAATCTTTTTATTTTTGGTTTTTTGCCCGGCCTGTGGGCTCTTTTTGTTTTTGGATGGTTTCTGTGAACGCTTTGGACGCCTTTTTGCTATTAGCTACTTGTAGTAACTTTTTAGCTTATTATGCGGTGTTGCGTTTTGACTTTTTGTTTCCGCTTTTATGCTTTTTAGTTGTTTTTGGATAACAACCTTTTAGCTAGCGCTTGAAACTTTTGTTTTACCCCTTCCTTTGATTTCGTTTTTTCGCTTGTACTTTTTAGTTGTTTTTGTATAGCAACTTTTTAGTAAGCGTTTTCGAAATCTTTGCTTTCGCCGTTTTAAGGCTTCTTTCTTGGATCCGGGCTTTTTTCTCGGACCTCGGGCGTTCGAGTACCTCCCTTTGTTGGGTCCGACCTTGTCATTGGTCGGCCTTTTAAGTTATTTTTGTAATCTCTTTTTATTTGGCTTTTTGAGCCTTTTTCAGAGTTGCTTTATAACTTCTCACATTAATTTGAACCTCGTCGCTTTATCTTTGCCGACCTTGTGTGGTCTCTTGGCAAATGATTTTTTGCGTTTTGCCGAGCATAAATTAATGCGCCTTGGCGGGGTACTTTCTAGGATTTGTTTCATCATGAGGAAGAAGAAAATAGAAAAATTTGATTAGTATTAAAAAAGAAAGAATATTTACAGAGTGTTTACCCTTGACTAGGTCGGGTGCCTTTACTTGACCGGGTGTCTCATTAAAAAACCCCTGTAGGGAAAAAGAGTACACCTCGGGTTAAATTTTTCTAGCTGTAGTACCGTCTTAGATTACAGGCGTGCCAGGCCCTGGGTAGCTCATTGCCTTCTAGGTCGGATATTTTGTAATAGCCTGTCCCTAAGACTTCTGTTACCTTGTAGGGTCCTTTCCAATTTGCAGCTAGCTTTCCTTCTCCCGACTTTTGTGTTCCGATGTCATTTCGGATTAGAATCAGGTCGTGAATGGAGAAGTTTCGCTTTATTACTTTCTGATTGTATCTGAGGGCCGTTCGCCGTTTTAAGGCTTCTTCTCGGATCCGGGCTCTTTCTCGGACCTCGGGGAGGAGGTCGAGTTCTTCCCTTTGTGCCTGCGGGTTACCTTCTTCGCTGTAGAAGATGACTCTGGGTGACCCTTCATCTATTTCGATAGGAATCATTGCCTCCATCCCGTAAGCTAGTCGGAATGGCGATTCTCCCGTTGTAGAGTGTGGAGTTGTCCGATATGCCCATAGTACCTGGGGGAGCTCCTCGGCCCATGCCCCTTTGGCCTCTTGGAGTCTTCGTTTTAACCCGGCCAAGATGACTTTATTCGCAGCCTCTGCTTGTCCATTGGCTTGTGGGTGCTCGACTGAGGTGAATTGCTGTTTAATTTTTAGTTCGGCCAACAAGTTCTGAAAACTTGTGTCCGTGAACTGTGTTCCATTGTCTGTTGTGATGGAGTAGGGGACTCCGAACCTTGTGACAATGTTTTTGTATAGGAATTTACGACTTTTCTGAGCCGTAATGGTGGCTAAGGGTTCAGCTTCGATCCACTTTGTGAAGTAGTCGACCCCTACTATGAGGTATTTGACTTGCCCCGGTCCTTGGGGGAACGGGCCGAGTAGGTCAAGTCCCCATTTGGCGAAGGGCCATGGTGCGGTGATGCTGATAAGGTCTTCGGGTGGTGCCTTGTGAAAATTGGCGTGTTTTTGGCAGGGGGGCATATTTTCACAAATTCCGTTGCGTCTCTTTGCAAGGTCGGCCAGTAGAACCCGGCTCGGACTACTTTTTTGGATAATGCCCGAGCTCCGAGATGGTTTCCCCACATCCCTCCGTGGACTTCTTCGAGGACGCTCTTTGTTTCTGAGGTCGGGACGCACCTAAGGAGGGGGTTTGAGAATCCTCTTCTGTATAATACGTCGTGAATTAGTGTATAATTCTGGGCGTCTTTCGTGAGTCTTTTAGCTTCCTTTCTTTCGGCGGGGAGAGTTCCCGACTTCAGGTAGTTGAGTATGGGGGTCATCCATCCCTGCTGTTGGTTGGATATATTTAGCGTTTCTTCCTCTCTTAGCACGGAGGGAGATTGTAAGGTTTCCTGGAGGAGACTTCTGTTGTTGCCTCCGGGCTTGGTGCTGGCGAGTTTTGAGAGGGCATCTGCCCGGGCGTTTTGTTCCCGAGGTATGTGCTGGATCTGTATTTCTGAAAAGTGGCGTAATTGTGCCTGTGTTTGGTCCAGGTATTTTTTCATAGTTGGGTCTTTGGCCTGGTAGCTTCCATTTACTTGCGATGTGACGACCTGGGAGTCACTGAAGATCGTGATTCTCTGGGCTCCGACCTCTTCGGCTAGCTTTAGACCTGTTAGTAGGGCCTCGTATTCGGCTTGGTTGTTCGAAGCCTGGAACTCGAATTTTAGGGATAGTTCTATCCGCGTTCCTTGGTCGCTTTCGAGTATAACCCCGGCTCCGCTTCCTGTTTTGTTTGAGGACCCGTCGACATACAGGTTCCATGAGAGTGGGGTTCCAGGGGTCTCAGTGTATTCTGCGATGAAGTCGGCTAGATACTGAGATTTTATGGCAGTTCGGGCTTCATAGTGGAGGTCGAACTCGGACAGTTCCACCGCACATTGTAGTATTCGTCCTGCCAGGTCTGTTTTTTGCAGGATGTGTCTCATGGGTTGGTTTGTTCGGATTTTGATGGTGTGGGCTTGAAAGTAGGGACGGAGCCTCCGAGCTGTGAACACTAGGGCGTAGGCGAATTTTTCTATTTTCTGATAGTTTAATTCGGCCCCTTGTAGTGCCTTGCTTACAAAGTATATGGGGTGTTGTCCTTGGTTATTTTCTCGTATTAACGCTGAAGCGACTGCTCGATTTCCAACCGAGAGGTATAGTACGAGTTCTTCTTCTTTTAAAGGTCGGGTTAGGACTGGTGGCTGCCCGAGGAATTCCTTGAATTCTTGAAAGGCTTTTTCGCACTCCGGGGTCCATGAGAAGGGTTTCCCTTTCTTTAGGAGTGAGTAGAGAGGTAGTGATTTTATCGCTGATCCTGCCAAGAATCTTGATAGGGCGGCTAGCCTTCCATTCAGTTGTTGTACTTCTTTGACACACGTCGGGCTCTTCATATTGAGTATCGCTTGGCATTTGTCCGGGTTCGCTTCGATGCCCCTTTGAGTCAGCATGAAGCCTAAGAACTTTCCGGCTTCTGCGGCGAAGGTACACTTTGTCGGGTTAAGTCTCATGTTGTGTTTTCTGAGGGTGCCGAAGACACTGGTGAGGTCGGTCAGCAAGTTTCTATCTTCTTGTGTCTTTACCAGCATGTCGTCGACGTACACTTCCAGCTGTAGTCCGATGTGCTCTGAGAACACTTTGTTCATTAGCCTCTGGTAGGTTGCCCCTGCGTTCTTCAGCCCGAAGGGCATTACTACGTAGCAGTAGTTTGCCTTTGGGGTTATGAACGAGGTCTTTTCTTGGTCGGGTCCGTACATCGGGATTTGATTGTATCCCGAGTATGCGTCCATGAAGGAGAGATATCTGTAGCCTGAGGCTGCGTCTACTAAGGCGTCGATGTTTGGTAGTGGATATGGGTCTTTGGGGCAGGCTTTGTTGAGATCCGTGTAATCGACGCACATCCTCCATTTTCCGTTGGGCTTTTTTACCAGGACCACGTTTGCGAGCCATAGGGGGTATTTTACTTCCCTAATGAACCCTGCATCTAGCAGTGCTTGTACTTGTTCTTCTATTGCTTGCATGCGCTCGGGTCCGAGCTTCCGGCGTCTTTGCTGGACAGGTCTGGATCCCGGGTATACTGATAGCTTATGGCACATCAGGTCGGGGCTTATGCCTGGCATGTCGGAGGCTTTCCAAGCGAAGAGGTCGGAATTCTCCCTTAAGAGGGTTATGAGTTCCTCTTTTAGGCCTGCTTCGAGGTTTGCTCCTATGTTTGTTATTTTTTCAGGTGCGTTCCCAATCTGGACTTTTTCGGTTTCTCCCTCTGGTTGTGGCCGAAGATCTTCTCGGGCTTGAACTCGTCCGAGTTCTATTGTGTTGACCTCTTTCCCTTTTAGGCTCAGGCTTTCGTTGTAGCATCGCCGCGCTAATTTTTGGTCGCCTTTTAGGGTAGCGATTCCTTTTGCGGTAGGGAACTTCATACAGAGGTGTGGGGTCGAGACTATAGCTGCCAGTCTGTTTAGGGTTGGTCGCCCAATGAGGGCATTGTATGCTGAAGTGACATCGACTATAATGTAGTCGATGCTTAATGTTTTAGATTGTTCACCTTTTCCAAAGGTAGTGTGTAGCGATATGTATCCTAAGGGATGGATCGGGGTATCCCCTAGCCTAAATAGGTCGGTGGGATAGGCCTTTAGTTCTTTTTCTTCAAGTCCGAGCTTGTCGAAGGCCGTTTTGAACAGGATATCTGCTGAGCTTCCCTGGTCAATCAGGGTTCGATGTAAGTTGGCGTTTGCTAGGATAATGGTGATTACCATTGGATCGTCGTGCCCGGGTATTATCCCTTGAGCATCTTCTCGGGTAAATGAGATAGTAGGTAATTCGGGCAGGGGACTGTCTTCTCGGACGTGATAGACTTCTTTGAGGTGTCTTTTTCGCGAGGATCTGGATGTTCCTCCGCCTGCAAAACCTCCATTTATCATGTGAACGTGCCTTTCAGGGGTTCGTGGGGTTTGTTCGGCCCGATCTTCGTTGTCTCCCCGCCTTCTCTTCCTGGTCTCTTCTCCTTTCTCTGCAATGTATCTGTCGACTTTTCCTTCTCTGGCTAGCTTTTCTATAACATTTTTAGGTCGTAGCAGTCGTTAGTAGAATGACCATAGAGCTTGTGATATTCACAGTATTCGGACCGATCTCTCCCCGCTCTCTTGTGTTTTAGCGGTCGGGGCGGTGGGATCTTTTCGGTGTGGCATACCTCTCTGTAGATGTCTACCAGGGAGACTCGGAGGGGGGTGTAGTTGTGGTACTTCCGTGGCTTGTCCGAGTTGGGTTCTTCTTTCTTCTTCTGTTCCCGATCTCGATCTCGGAGTGGGTAGGTTGATTCCTTCCTAGAAGAGTCTCTTAGCTGGGAGGTTTCCTCCATGTTGATATATTTTTCTGCCCGCTCTTGCACCTCGTATAGGGAGGTCGGGTATCGTTTGGATAGGGATTGGCTAAACGGTCCCTCTTTTAGGCCGTTTGCTAGTCCCATGATGGCTGCTTCAGTGGGCAAGTGTTGTATGTCCAGACAGGCTTTGTTGAATCGCTCCATGTATTCTCGGAGAGTTTCTTGGTTACCTTGTTTGATCCCGAGTAGACTGGGGGCATGTTTTGTCTTGTCCTTTTGGATGGAGAACCTCGTTAGGAATTTTTTGGTTAGGTCTTCGAAGCTGGTGATTGATCTTGGTGGCAGGTTGTCGAACCACTTCATGGCTGACTTGGTGAGAGTGGTGGGGAAGGCTTTGCACCGAATCGCGTCGGAGGCGTCGACTAGGTACATTCTGCTTCTGAAGTTGCTGAGGTGGTGTCTTGGATCGGTGGTGCCGTCGTAGAGATCCATATCGGGTGGCTTTGAAGTTTCGCGGTACCTTCTCCTTCATGATCTCTTGCGTGAAGGGATCATGGTTGCCTTCGGGGGTGGTGCCGCGTTCTGTCCGGTTTTTCAGGTTGGCCTCTATTTTCCGCAGTTTTTCTTCTAATTCTCTGCGTTTTTGAGTCTCCCTTCTCAGATCTTGTTCAGTTTCTTTCTGCTTTTTTATGTCCTCTTCGAGTTGTTTCAGCCGGTTTTGTTGTGCCCGGACTGCTTCTAGAATTTCCGAGCTCTTCTCTTTTTCAGAAGTTTGTGGATCTTTGTTTGGGAGTGATGTCTTTGGGAGATTCTGTTTGTTTCCTCCTGGAGTGCGTGGTGATAGAGGGCTGTCCGGTCGTTCTCCGGTGTCAATTTCATCCACTTGTTCAGATGCAGCGCGGTCATCGTTGTGGGGGTTGTCCGCCATGGTAGAGGGATGACTTCCAGGGTCCCCGGCAACGGCGCCAATGTTCCGAGGGTTACCTGAAACGTGTAGCTCGGTCGTCTGGAGAGGCCCGAGGTGGGGGGTTCAGGGACCCGAGCTTGATATGCGAAGTGGTTGGTGGTTGTACCTGCAATGACACTCCGATGCTTAAGTTAGCATGGGTCCAAGCAGATATGTGTAGAATGTGGGATGATTGCCATACCTGGGTGCTCCAGTGTATTTATAGTAGTTGGCCGTGATCTTCCCTGGATAAGATATTCTTATCTTATCTTATCTTTGGGAGTTTTATCTCTATCTTTGTGGAACCGCCTTTTCTAGGCCTTTTCGGCCTTTAGGTTTTGGGCTGCGTTCCTTTTGATGGGCCTTCCTTGCTTTATTTGTCCGAGGTCCGACCTGTAGGTGTGAGCCTTAGGGCGAGGTCGGACCTTTTATGAATGTGCCGAGTTGGAGGAGCTCGGTCAGGGTATGAACAGATGTCATTGAAACAGTTACTGAGAATGACTACTTCTATGCCTCCGAAAGAAGTAACACTAGAGGAGTAATGGAGCTGAACCACATGGATGCACTGTTAGCCCAAAACAAGATGATCACCAAGCAGCTAGCAGATCTTACCAAGAAGGTAGAAGAGAACTAAGTTGCAGCAGCCATCACCTCATCACCAACTCAAGAAGGAGTAAACATAGGAGAAGAAGGTGATTGGGAGCAAGCCAACTATGTGGGAAACTCACCTAGACAAGTTTATGATCTATACTCCAAAACTTACAACTCTGGAAGGAGGAATCACCCCAACTTTGGATGGGGAAATCAACAAGACCAAGGGCAAGATTAGAGACGCCACAACTTCAACTCCAACAACAATGCTACTCATCAAAACACCTCACAAAGATATTACCAACATCCATCTAACCAACCTTCTCAACCACCTAATCTCAACCCACCATCATTGACATATGATAGGCTTTCAAAGATTGAGGCTCTACTTGAAAACATATGCAAGGAAATCCAGGATAACAAAGTGTTTAAGGAAGAAGTGCGAGCTAATATCAAGAATCAAGGAAAAACATCAAGAGATTGGAGTCCCAAGTAGGGTACCTATCTCAATAAATTCCCAAACCCACTAATGGATTCCCCAGTGATACAGAGAAGAATCCAAGAGGAGAAACAAAGAAAGTGAGATGGGAGGAATGCAAAATGATAACCACAAGTGATGAGGGGAGTATGGATGGAGTAGAACACCTTCAAAATAACCAAAAGGAAAGCCAGGAGGAAGGAAGCTGTGCAACTCAGCTTACATCCAAGGAAGAGCTAAAGAAGAAGGAGGTATTGAACCCATATGCACCTTTTCCCCATAGGCTTAAAGATGGTGTAGCAGGGAGAATGTACTCAAGGTTTCTTGATATATTTGCATCTCTAGATGTAAAGATACCATTCATTAAATCCCTCCAACAGATGCCTTTCTACATCAAGTATATAAAGGGGCTACTAGCCAGAAAAAGTCCATTGAAGGGTGGACAAACAATCAAGATGAACAGAGATTGTAGTGCTCTCATTCAACCAGGGCCACCCACAAAGAAAGAGGATCCAGGGAGTTTCCACATTCCATGTGCCATAGGAGAAACAATGATTGACAAAGGGCTTCAAATCAATGAACTAACTCCTACTGATGTAATTAACAGATTGGCTGACAAAACTCAAAAACAAGCAATAGGGGTGGTTGAAAATGTACTGGTGAAGGTTGGGAGCTACTATCTTCACATAGATTTTATTGTTCTGGAAATGGATGAGAATCCTATTTACCCCATCATTCCGGGAAGACCCTTCCTAGCCACAGCTAGAGCACTCATAGATATAGAACGAGGAGAGTTAGTGTTGAGAATACATGATGAGCAGCTCACTTTTAATGTTTTCAACCCCTCACAAAAAGCAGATCATGAAGACAATAAGTTGATGGAGGAGCCAAACAAGGAAGCACAAACAAGACAATTGGAAGCCCCATTAGTTGGGAAGCCATATAGTCAAGAAGAACCATGTTCAAAGATGATCCAAGGGGAACCAGAACCATCAGAGTCATTGATGAGCGGATAATTTGTACGCTTTTTGGCATTGTTTTTAGTATGTTTTTAGTATGATCTAGTTAGTTTTTAGTATATTTTTATTAGTTTTTAGTTAAAATTCACTTTTCTAGACTTTACTATGAGTTTGTGTATTTTTCTGTGATTTCAGGTATTTTCTGGCTGAAATTGAGGGACCTGAGCAAAAATCTGATTCAGAGACTGAAAAGGACTGCAGATGCTGTTGGATTCTGACCTCCCTGCACTTGAAGTGGATTTTCTGGAGCTACAAAAGCCCAATTGGCGCGCTCTCAACGGCGTTGGAAATTAGACATCCTGGGCTTTCCCGCAATATATGATAGTCCATACTTTGCCCAAGATTTGATGGCCCAAACCGGCGTTCAAAGTCACCTTCAGAAATTCCAGCGTTAAACGCCGGAACTGGCACAAGAATGGGAGTTAAACGCCCAAACTGGCATAAAAGCTGGCGTTTAACTCCAAGAGAAGTCTCTACACGAAAATGCTTCAATGCTCAGCCCAAGCACACACCAAGTGGGCCCGGAAGTGGATTTTTATGTCATTTACTCATTTCTGTAAACCTTAGGCTACTAGTTTTCTATAAGTAGGACCTTTTACTATTGTATTTTCATCATCTGATCTTTGGAATCTTTGGATCATTTTAGGTCTTTTGATCATGTTTTGGGGGCTGGCCTCTCGGCCTTTCCTAGACCTTGTTCTTATGTATTTTCAACGGTGGAGTTTCTACACACCATAGATTAAGGTGTGGAGCTCTGCTGTACCTCGAGTATTAATGCAATTACTATTGTTCTTCTATTCAATTCCGCTTGTTCTTGTTCTAAGATATCACTTGCTCTTGAACTTGATGAATGTGATGATCCGTGACACTCATCATCATTCTCACCTATGAACGTGTGACTGACAACCACCTCCGTTCTACCTTCGATTGGGTGAATATCTCTTGGATTCCTGATACACGATGCATGGTTGATCGCCTGACAACCGAGTGCTCGCCTGACAACCGAGCCAGCCATTCCGTGAGATCAGAGTCTTCGTGGTATAGGCTAGAACTGATGGCGGCATTCAAGAGAATCCGGAAGGTCTAACCTTGTCTGTGGTATTCTGAGTAGGATTCAATGATTGAATGACTGTGACGTGCTTCAAACTCCTGAGGGCGGGGCGTTAGTGACAGACGCAAAAGAATCACTGGATTCTATTCCGGCCTGATCGAGAACCGACAGATGGATAGCCGTGCCGTGACAGGGTGCGTTGAACATTTCCACTGAGAGGATGGGAGGTAGCCACTGACAATGGTGAAACCCTTGCTTAAGCTTGCCATGGAAAGGAGTAAGAAGGATTGGATGAAGACAGTAGGAAAGCAGAGAGACGGAAGGGAAGGCATCTTCATGCGCTTATCTGAAGTTCCTACCAATGAATTACATAAGTATCTCTATCTTTATCTTTATGTTTTATGCGTTTATCACCATACCCATTTGAGTTTGCCTAACTAAGATTTACAAGATGACCATAGCTTGCTTCATACCAACAATCTCCGTGGGATCGACCCTTACTCGCGTAAGGTTTATTACTTGGACGACCCAGTGCACTTGCTGGTTAGTTGTGCGAAGTTGTGTTTATGCCATGGTATTGAACACCACGTTTTTGGGGTTCATTACCGGGGATTATGAGAGTTGTGAAAAGTATTGTTCACAATTTTGTGCACCAAGTTTTTGGCGCCGTTGCCGGGGATTGTTCGAGTTTTCGGCAAGCTTTTGGTCCGGTAACTGATGAGCGGATAATTTGTATGCTTTTTGGCATTGTTTTTAGTATGTTTTTAGTATGATATAGTTAGTTTTTAGTATATTTTTATTAGTTTTTAGTTAAAATTCACTTTTCTGGACTTTACTATGAGTTTGTGTGTTTTTCTGTGATTTCAGGTATTTTCTGGCTGAAATTTAGGGACCTGAGCAAAAATCTGATTCAGAGACTAAAAAGGACTGCAGATGCTGTTGGATTCTGACCTCCCTGCACTCGAAGTGGATTTTCTGGAGCTACAGAAGCCCAATTGGCGCGCTCTCAACGGCGTTGGAAAGTAGACATCCTGGGCTTTCCAGCAATATATGATAGTCCATACTTTGCCCAAGATTTGATGGCCCAAACCGGCGTTTAATGTCACCCTCAGAAATCCCAGCGTTAAACGCTGGAACTGGCACCCAAATGGGAGTTAAACGCCCAAACTGGCATAAAAGCTGGCGTTTAACTCCAAGAAGAGTCTCTGCACGAAAAATGCTTCATTGCTCAGCCCAAGCACACACCAAGTGGGCCCGGAAGTGTATTTTTATGTCATTTACTCATCTCTGTAAACCTTAGGCTACTAGTTTTCTATAAGTAGGACCTTTTACTATTGTATTATAATCTTTGGATTTCTTTTAATCTTTAGATCATCTTTGGACATCTAGTTCTTAGATCATTGGGAGGCTGGCCATTCGGCCATGCCTAGACCTTATGCTTATGTATTTTCAACGGTGGAGTTTCTACACACCATAGATTAAGGTGTGGAGCTCTGCTGTACCTCGAGTATTAATGCAATTACTATTGTTCTTCCATTCAATTCCGCTTGTTCTTTTTCTAAGATATCACATGTTCTTCAACTTGATGAATGTGATGATCCGTGACGCTCATCATCATTCTCACCTATGAACGTGTGACTGACAACCACCTCCGTTCTACTTTCGATTGGGTGAATATCTCTTGGATTCTTTAACCGGAATCTTCGTGGTATAGGCAAGAACTGATGGCGGCATTCAAGAGAATCCGGAAGGTCTAACCTTGTCTGTGGTATTCTGAGTAGGATTCAATGATTGAATGACTGTGACGTGCTTCAAACTCCTAGCGGGCGGGGCGTTAGTGACAGACGCAAAAGAATCGATGGATTCTATTCCGGCCTGACCGAGAACCGACAGCTGAATTCCGCTATGCTGTGACAGAGCATATGCAATCGTTTTCACTGAGAGGATGGGAGGTAGCCATTGACAACGGTGAAACCCTACACAAGCTTGCCATGGAAAGGAATAAGAAGGATTGGATGAAGACAGTAGGAAAGCAGAGAGACGGAAGGGAAGGCATCTTCATGCGCTTATCTGAAGTTCCTACCAATGAATTACATAAGTATCTCTATCTTTATCTTTATGTTTATGCGTTCATCACCATATCTATTTGAGTCTGCCTGACTAAGATTTACAAGATGACCATAGCTTGCTTCATACTAACAATCTCCGTGGGATCGACCCTTACTCGCGTAAGGTTTATTACTTGGACGACCCAGTGCACTTGCTGGTTAGTTGTGCAAAGTTGTGTAATGCCATGGTATTGAACACCAAGTTTTTGGGTTCATGACCGGGGATTATGAGAGTTGTGAAAAGTATTGTTCACAATTTTGCGCATCAAGTTTTTGGCGCCGTTGCCGGGGATTGTTCTAGTTTTGAGCAAGCTTTTGGTAACATCAGTGCCAAGGATTGTTCTAGTTTGGACAACTGACGGTTCATCTTGTTGCTTAGATTAGGTATTTTTTTTTTTCGAAATTCTTGAAGATGAATTCTAGAGTTTCATGATGATTTGTTGAAGTCTGGCTGGCTGAGAAGCCATGTCTAATTTCATTGGACCGAGGTTTCAACTTATCATCACAAGAGCTTGTTGATTCTATCAATCTTGCTTTTGGAGCAGTGATCTGCTAAGGCTTGGCTGGCCTCTGGCCATGTCTAGTGTTTTGGACCGAAGCTTTCTTTGAAAGCTTGGCTGGTTGTGAAGCCTTGTCTAATTCCTGGACCGGAGTGTTAGACTAGCATTGCACTGATTCCTGGAATTCTCATTAAGAATTTTGACATCTTTTTCCACTTAATTTTCGAAAAACACAAAAAAATTACAAAATCATAAAATCCAAAAATATTTCTTGTTTGAGTCTAGTGTCTCATGTTAAGTTTAGTGTCAATTGCATGTTTCTGTTCTTATTGCATTCATGCATGTGTCTTAAGAATCTTCAAGTAATTCTTGATGATTTTCGTGCTCTGATCTTTGAATTCTATTGACTTGAGTGTTTTGTGTGTCTCATATGCATTCTCATGTTGTTAGTGTCAGTAGTATACAAACTGCTAAGTTTGGTGTCTTGCATGCATTGTTCTTTGATTCTTGCTGCATTTTGATTTTTCCTTATTATTAAAAAAATCCAAAAATAAATTTTAATTTATGTCTTCTCAAGTCAATAATACAGAAGAATTGAAGATTCAGAACATACAGCAGAGGAATTGCACAGAAAAAGCTGGGCATTCAAAACGCCCAGTGAAGAAGGACAGACTGGCGTTTAAACGCCAGCCAGGGTACCTGGTTGGGCGTTTAACGCCCAAAAGGGTATAGTTTTGGGCGTTAAACGCCAGAATGTGCACCATTCTGGGCGTTTAACGCCAGGATGGCTAGAAGGGAAGATTTTGTTTTCAAATCAAAATTTTTTTTTAGTTTTCAAAATCTTTTCAAAACCAAATCTTTTTCAAATCAATTTTTCAATCAAATCTTTTTTCAAAATCAATTTCTTTCCATTTTCAAAGATACTTGCTACCAATTAATGATTTGATTCAACATTTCAAGTATGTTGCCTTTTCTGTTGAGAAAGGTTTAATGTTTGAATCATATCTTTTCTTGTTAGTCAAGTTTTTAATTTTCAAAATCAAATCTTTTTAAAAAATGTTTTTCAAATCATATCTTCTCAATCACATTTCTTTTTTAAAACCAATCATATCTTCTTAACAACATCTTTTTCAAAATAATTTTCAACCAAATCTTTTTGATTTCTAATTCCAAAATCTTTTTCAAAAATCACTTTATTTCTTTCCCACTTTCATTTTCGAAAATTAAGTAATGTTTTTCAAAAATGTTTTCAAAATTTTTCACTTAATTTTCGAAAATCTCTTCCCTTCTTCTCACATCCTTCTATTTATGGACTAATACTATTCCTTAATGCAAAATTTGAACTCCATCTTCTCTGATAAGTTCGAATTTTCTATCTCTGTCTTCTACTATTCTTTTCCTCTGACACTTCAAGGAATCTCTATACTGTGACATAGAGGATTCCACATTTTCCTGTTTCCTTCTCTTTCTTATGAGCAGGAGCAAAGACAAAAGCATTCTTGTTGAGCCTGATCCTGAACCTGAAAGGACCTTGAAGAGAAAGCTAAGAGAAGCTAAAGCACAACTCTCTTTGGAAGACCTGACCGAATTCTTAAAAGAAGAAGAACACATGGCAGCCGAAAACAACAACAATGCTAACAATGCAAGGAAGGTGCTGGGTGACTTTACTGCACCTACTCCCAACTTCTATGGGAGAAGCATCTCTATCCCTGCCATTGGAGCAAACAACTTTGAGCTTAAGCCTCAATTAGTTTCTCTAATGCAACAGAATTGCAAGTTCCATGGACTTCCATTGGAAGATCCTCATCAGTTTTTAGCTGAGTTCTTGCAAATCTGTGACACTGTCAAGACTAATGGGGTTGACCCTGAGGTCTATAGACTTATGCTATTTCCTTTTGCTGTAAGAGACAGAGCTAGAACATGGTTAGACTCTCAACCTAAAGAAAGCCTGGACTCTTGGGAAAAGCTAGTCAATGCCTTCTTGGCAAACTTCTTTCCACCTCAAAAATTGAGTAAGCTTAGAGTGGAAGTCCAAACTTTCAGACAGAAGGAAGGAGAATCCCTCTATGAAGCTTGGGAAAGATACAAACAATTGATCAGAAAATGTCCTTCTGACATGCTTTCTGAATGGAGCATCATAGGTATTTTCTATGATGGTCTCTCTGAACTATCCAAGATGTCTTTGGATAGCTCTGCTGGAGGATCTCTTCATCTGAAGAAGACGCCTACTAAAGCTCAAGAACTGATTGAAATGGTTGCAAATAACCAATTCATGTACACTTCTGAAAGAAATCCTGTGAACAATGAGACTAGTCAGAAGAAAGGAGTTCTTGAGATTGACACTCTGAATGCCATTTTGGCTCAGAATAAAATATTGACCCAACAAGTCAATATGATTTCTCAAAGTCTGTCTGGAATGCAAAATGCACCAAGCAGTACTAAGGAAGCTTCATCTGAGGAAGAAGCTTATGATCCTGAGAACCCTTCAATAGAAGAGGTGAATTACATGGGAGAACCCTATGGAAACACCTATAATCCTTCATGGAGGAATCATCCAAATCTTTCATGGAAGGATCAACAGAGACCTCAACAAGGTTTCAATAACAATAATGGTGGAAGAAACAGGTTTAGCAATAGCAAGCCTTTTCCATCATCTTCTCAGCAACAGACAGAGAGTTCTAAGCAGAATACCTCTGACTTAGCAACCATGGTCTTTGATCTAATCAAAACCACTCAAAGTTTCATGACTGAAACAAGGTCCTCCATCAGAAATTTGGAAGGACAAGTGGGTCAGCTGAGCAAGAAAATTACTGAACTCCCTCCTAACACTCTTCCAAGCAATACAGAAGAAAATCCAAAAGGAGAGTGCAAGGCCATCAACATGGCCGAATTTTGGGAGGAAGGAGAGGCAGTGAACGCCACTGAGGAAGGCCTCACTGGACGTCCACTGACCTCCAATGAGTTCCCCAATGAGGAACCATGGGAATCTGAGGCTCAAAATGAGACCATAGAGATTCCATTTGACTTACTTCTGCCATTCATGAGCTCTGATGAGTATTCCTCCTCTGAAGAGGATGAGTATGTCACTGAAGAGCAAGTTGCTAAATACCTTGGAGTAATCATGAAGCTAAATGACAAGTTATTTGGAAATGAGACTTGGGAGGATGAACCCCCTTTGCTCACCAAAGAACTGGATGACTTGTCTAGGCAGAAACTGCCTCAAAAGAGGCAGGATCCTGGGAAGTTTTCAATACCTTGTACCATAGGCATCATGACCTTCAAGAAGGCCTTGTGTGACTTAGGGTCAAGTGTAAACCTCATGCCCCTCTCTGTAATGGAGAAGCTAGGGATCTTTGAGGTGCAAGCTGCAAAAATCTCACTAGAGATGGCAGACAATTCAAGAAAACAAGCCTATGGACTTGTAGAGGATGTTCTGGTTAAGGTTGAAGACCATTACATTCCTACTGATTTCATAGTCCTAGAGACTGGGAAGTGCATGGATGAATCCATCATCCTTGGCAGACCCTTCCTAGCCACAGCAAGGGCTGTGATTGATGTTGATAGAGGAGAGTTGATCATTCAAGTGAATGAAGAATCCTTGGTGTTTAAGGCCCAAGGATATCCCTCTGTCATCATGGAGAGGAAGCATGAAGAGCTTCTCTCAAAACAGAGCCAAACAGAGCCCCCACAGTCAAACTCTAAGTTTGGTGTTGGGAGGCCACAACCAAACTCTAAGTTTGGTGTTGAACCCCCACATTCAAACTCTAAGTTTGGTGTTGGGAGGTTCCAACATGGCTCTGAGTATCTGTGAGGCTCCATGAGAGTCCTCTGTCAAGCTAATGACATTAAAGAAGCGCTTGTTGGGAGGCAACCCAATGTTATATTTTATCTATTTTCTTTTGTTATTTTATCTTTTTTGTAGGTTGATGATCATAAGAAGTCACAAAATTAATGAAAAAAGCAAAAACAGAATGAAAAACAGGAAGAAAAATAGCACACCCTGGAGGACGCACCCACTGGCGTTTAAACGCCAGTGAGGTTAGCTGTTGGGCGTTTAACGCCCATTCTGGCACCATTCTGGGCGTTTAACGCCATAAAGGGGCACCAGACTGGCGTTAAACGCCAGAAAGGGGCAAGAAACTGGCGTTAAACGCCAGAAATGGGCACCAGCCCGGCGTTTAACGCCAGAAATGGCACAAAACGTGATTTTGCATGCCATTTGGTGTAGGGATGACTTTTCCTTGACACCTCAGGATCTGTGGACCCCACAGGATCCCCACCTACCCTACCACTCTCTCTCTTCTTCACCAATCACCTCAACACCTCTTCCCAAAAACCCCTCACCTATCAAATCCCATCTTTCTCTTCACCACTCACATCCATCCTTCATAAAACCCCACCTACCTCACCATTCAAATTCAAACCACTTTCCCACCCAAACCCACCCTCAAATGACCGAACCCTCCCCTCCCCTCTCCTATATAAACCCTCCTTCACTCCTTCATTTTCACACAACATACACACCACTTATCCCCTTCTTGGCCGAAAATTAAAGCCATTCCCTTTCCCCTCATTTCTTCTTCTTCTACTCTTTTCTTTCTTCTTTTGCTCGGGGACGAGCAAACATTTTAAGTTTGGTGTGGTAAAAGCATTGCTTTTTGTTTTTCCATAACCATTTATGGCATCTAAGGCCGGAGAAACCTCTAGAAAGAGGAAAGGGAAGGCAAAAGCTTCCACCTCCGAGTCATGGGAGACGGAGAGATTCATCTCAAGGGTGCATCAAGACCATTTCTATGAAGTTGTGGCCTTGAAGAAGGTGATCCCCGAGGTCCCTTTTTCACTCAAAAAGGGTGAATATCCGGAGATCCGACATGAGATCCGAAGAAGAGGTTGGGAAGTTCTTACCAACCCATTCAACAAGTCGGAATCTTGATGGTTCAAGAGTTCTATGCTAATGCATGGATCACCAAGAACCATGACCAAAGTGTGAACCCGAATCCAAAGAATTATCTTACTATGGTTCGGGGGAAATACTTGGATTTTAGTCCGGAGAGTGTGAGGTTGGCGTTCAACTTGCCTATGATGCAAGGAGATGAACATCCTTACACTAGAAGGGTCAACTTTGATCAAAGGTTGGACCAAGTCCTCACAGTCATATGTGAAGAGGGCGCCCAATGGAAGAGAGATTCAAGAGGAAAGCCGGTTCAATTGAGAAGGCATGACCTCAAGCCCGTGGCTAGAGGATGGTTAGAGTTCATACAACGCTCAATCATTCCCACTAGCAACCGGTCCGAAGTTACCATAGACCGGGCTATCATGATCCATAGCATCATGATTGGAGAAGAAATAGAGGTTCATGAGGTTATAGCCAAGAACTTTATAAGGTGGCGGACAAGTCCTCTACCTTGGCAAGGTTAGCCTTTCCTCATCTCATTTGTCACCTCTGTTATTCAGTTGGAGTTGACATAGAGGGAGATATCCCATTGATGAGGACAAGCCCATCACTAAGAAAAGGATGGAGCACACAAGAGATCCCACTCACCATGAGATCCCTGAAATTCCTCAAGGGATGCACTTTCCTCCACAAAACTATTGGGAGCAACTAAACACCTCCCTAGGAGAGTTGAGTTCCAAATGGGACAACTAAGGGTGGAGCACCAAGAACACTCCATCATCCTTCATGAAATTAGAGAAGACCAAAGAATCATGAGGGAGGAACAACAAAGACAAGGAAGAGACATTGAGGAGCTCAAGCACTCCATAGGATCTTCAAGAAGAAGAAAGAGCCGCCATCACTAAGGTGGACCCGTTCCTTAATTTCCTTATTCTTTATTTCTTCTGTTTTTCGAAATTTTAGTGCTTATGTTTATCTATGTTTGTGTCTTGTGATCATTAGTGTCTTAGTGTCTATGCCTAAAAGTTATGAATGTCCTATGAATCCATCACCTTTCTTAAATAAAAACGTGCTTAATTGAAAAAAGAAAGAATTGCATGAATTTTGAATTTTATAACAGTTTAATTATTTTGATGTGGTGGCAATACTGTTGTTCTCTGAATGTATGCTTAAACAGTGCATATGTATCTTGAATTTGTGGTTCATGAATGTTGGCTCTTGAAAGAATGATGAAAAAGGAGACATGTTACTGAGGATCTAAAAAATCATTAAAATGATTCTTGAAGCAAGAAAAAGCATTTCTATTCAAAAAAAAAAATCGAAAAAAAAAGAGAAAAAGAAAAACGAAAAAAAAAGAGAGAGAAATAAGAAGTTGTGATCCAAGGCAAATAAGAGTGTGCTTAAGAACCCTGGACACCTCTAATTGGGGACTTTAGCAAAGCTGAGTCACAATCTGAAAAGGTTCACCCAATTATGTGTCTGTGGCATGTATGTATCCGGTGGTAATACTGGAAAGACAGAGTGCTTTGGGCCACAGCCAAGACTCAATAAGTAGCTATGTTCAAGAATCATCATACTTTACTAGGAGAATCATTAACACTATCTGGATTCTAAGTTCCTAAAGAAGCCAACCATTCTGAATTTCAAAGGATAGAGTGAGATGCCAAAACTGTTCAGAGGCAAGAAGCTAAAAGCCCCGCTCATCTAATTAATACTGATCTTCATAGATGTTTTTGGAATTCATTGCATATTCTCTTCTTTTTATCCTATTTTGATTTTCAGTTGCTTGGGGACAAGCAACAATTTAAGTTTGGTGTTGTGATGAGCGGATAATTTGTATGCTTTTTGGCATTGTTTTTAGTATGTTTTTAGTATGATATAGTTAGTTTTTAGTATATTTTTATTAGTTTTTAGTTAAAATTCACTTTTCTGGACTTTACTATGAGTTTGTGTGTTTTTCTGTGATTTCAGGTATTTTCTGGCTGAAATTGAGGGACCTGAGCAAAAATCTGATTCAGAGACTAAAAAGGACTGCAGATGCTGTTGGATTCTGACCTCCCTGCACTCGAAGTGGATTTTCTGGAGCTACAGAAGCCCAATTGGCGCGCTCTCAACGGCGTTGGAAAGTAGACATCCTGGGCTTTCCAGCAATATATGATAGTTCATACTTTGCCCAAGATTTTGATGGCCCAAACCGGCGTTTAAAGTCACCCTCAGAAATCCCAGCGTTAAACGCTGGAACTGGCACCCAAATGGGAGTTAAACGCCCAAACTGGCATAAAAGCTGGCGTTTAACTCCAAGAAGAGTCTCTGCACGAAAATGCTTCATTGATCAGCCCAAGCACACACCAAGTGGGCCCGGAAGTGTATTTTTATGTCATTTACTCATCTCTGTAAACCTTAGGCTACTAGTTTTCTATAAGTAGGACCTTTTACTATTGTATTATAATCTTTGGATTTCTTTTAATCTTTAGATCATCTTTGGACATCTAGTTCTTAGATCATTGGGAGGCTGGCCATTCGGCCATGCCTAGACCTTATGCTTATGTATTTTCAACGGTGGAGTTTCTACACACCATAGATTAAGGTGTGGAGCTCTGCTGTACCTCGAGTATTAATGCAATTACTATTGTTCTTCCATTCAATTCCGCTTGTTCTTGTTCTAAGATATCACTTGTTCTTCAATTTGATGAATGTGATGATCTGTGACGCTCATCATCATTCTCACCTATGAACGTGTGACTGACAACCACCTCCGTTCTACTTTCGATTGGGTGAATATCTCTTGGAATCTTTAATCGGAATCTTCGTGGTATAGGCAAGAACTGATGGCGGCATTCAAGAGAATCCGGAAGGTCTAACCTTGTCTGTGGTATTCTGAGTAGGATTCAATGATTGAATGACTGTGACGTGCTTCAAACTCCTAGCGGGCGGGGCGTTAGTGACAGACGCAAAAGAATCGATGGATTCTATTCCGGCTGACCGAGAACGGACAGCTGATTCCGCTATGCTGTGACAGAGCATATGCAATCGTTTCACTGAGAGGATGGGAGGTAGCATTGACAATGGTGAAACCTACACAAGCTTGCCATGGAAAGGAATAAGAAGGATTGGATGAAGACAGTAGGAAAGCAGAGAGACGGAAGGGAAGGCATCTTCATGCGCTTATCTGAAGTTCCTACCAATGAATTACATAAGTATCTCTATCTTTATCTTTATGTTTATGCGTTCATCACCATATCTATTTGAGTCTGCCTGACTAAGATTTACAAGATGACCATAGCTTGCTTCATACTAACAATCTCCGTGGGATCGACCCTTACTCGCGTAAGGTTTATTACTTGGACGACCCAGTGCACTTGCTGGTTAGTTGTGCGAAGTTGTGTAATGCCATGGTATTGAACACCAAGTTTTTGGGGTTCATGACCGGGGATTATGAGAGTTGTGAAAAGTATTGTTCACAATTTCGCGCACCAGTAACATCAGTGCCAATTTCTGATCCGGAACAGCACCAAGTTTTTGGCGCCGTTGCCGGGGATTGTTGAGTTTGGACAACTGACGGTTCATCTTGTTGCTTAGATTAGGTATTTTTTTTTCAGAATTCTTGAAGATGAATTCTAGAGTTTCATGATGATTTGTTGAAGTCTGGCTGGCTGAAAAGCCATGTCTAATTTCATTGGGACCGAGGTTTCAACTTATCAATCACAAGAGCTTGTTGATTTCTATCAATCTTTGCTTTTGGAGCAGTGATCTGCCAAGAGGGGCTTGGCCTGGGGCCCTTATGGGCGCAGATGGGTCTAGTGGTGTTTGGACCAGAAGCCTTTTCCGTTTGAAAGCTTTGGGCTGGGGCTGGTGAGAGCATGGTCCTAATGTCCGTGTGGACCAGAGTCTTAGGACCT